>NW_026442111.1:5000-7500 GCF_026898425.1 Galleria mellonella
CATATAAGTATTAAGTTCATAAAGTCATATAAGTAAATAATTTTCATATAAGTAAATAATTTTCATATAAGTATTAAGTTTAAAAGTCATACAGGTAAATAATTTTCATATAAGTATTAAGTTCATAAAGTCATATAAGTAAATAATTTTCATATAAGTATTAAGTTTAAAAAGTCATACAAGTAAATAATTTCCACATAAATATTAAGTTTATAAAGTCATATCAGTAACAAAATTTTGATATAAGTATTAAGTCTAAAATAATTTTCATATAAGTGTTAAGTGCAAAATTCATATAAGTCAAAAAGTCATACAAGTAATAAATTTTCATACAAGTATTAAGTGTAAATGTCACATAAGTAAAAAATTTTCATATAGGTATTATCAAAAAGTCATACAGGTAAATAATTTTCATATAAGTATTAAGTGTAAAATTCAAACAAGTAAATAATTTTATATAAGTATTAAGTTTATAAAGTCATATAAGTATTAAGTGTAAAAGTCATACAGGTAAATAATATTCATATAAGTATTAAGTTTATAAATTCATATTAGTAACAAAATTTTCATATAAGTATTAAGTGTAAAAGTCACACAGGTAAATAATTTTCATATAAGTATTAAGTGTAAAAGTCATACAGGTAAATAATTTTCATATAAGTATTAAGTTTATAAAGTCATATAAGTAAATAATTTTCATATAAGTATTAAGTGTAAAAGTCATACAGGTAAATAATATTCATATAAGTATTAAGTTTATAAATTCATATAAGTAACAAAATTTTCATATAAGTATTAAGTGTAAAATTCATATAAGTCAAAAAGTCATACAAGTAATAAATTTTCATATAAGTATAAGTAAGCATTATAAAGTCATATAAGTAAATAATTTTCATATATAAGTATTAAGTTTAAAAGTCATACATTTTTATTTAATTATTATGTATATTATTTCATAAAAGTAAAAAATTTTCATATAAGTATTAATGTCATATAAGTCATAAAAGTAAAAGTAAATATTTCATATAAGTATTAAGTTATAAAGTCATATAAGTAAATAATTTTCATATAAGTATTAAGTTCATAAAGTCATATAAGTAAATAATTTTCATATAAGTATTAAGTTTAAAAGTCATACAGGTAAATAATTTTCATATAAGTATTAAGTTTATAAAGTCATATAAGTCAAAAAGTCATAGAAGTAATAAATTTTCATATAAGTATTAAGTTTATAAAGTCATATAAGTAAATAATTTTCATATAAGTATTAAAATTATAAAGTCATATAAGTTAATAATTTTCATATAAGCGTTAAATTTAAAAAGCCATATAAGTAAATAATTTTCATATAAATTAAGTTTATAAAATCATAAAGTAAAATTTTCATATAAGTAAGTTTTCATAAGTAAAAAATAAGTAAATAAATTTTCATATAAGTATTAAGTTTATAAAGTCATATAAGTAAATAATTTTCATATAAGTATTAGTTTATAAAGTCATATAAGTAAATCAAAATTGCATACAAGTAATAAATTTTCATTAAAGCATTAAGTTTATAAAGCCATATAAGTATTAAGTTTAAGTGTAAAGTCATATAAGTAAATAATTTTCATATAGGTATTAAGTTTATAAAGTCATATAAGTAAATAATTTTCATATAAGTATTAAATTTATAAAGTCATATAAGTAACAAAATTTTCATATAAGTATTAATATAAGTAAAAGTCATACAAGTAATAATTTTCATATAATCATATTAAGTTTATAAAGTCATACAAGTAATAAATTTTCATATAAGTATTAAGTTTATAAAGTCATATAAGTAAATAAATTTTCATATAAATTATAAGTAAAGTAAAATATAAGTAAATAATATTCATATAAGTATTAAGTTTAAAAGTAAGTAAATTTTCATATAAGTATAAGTTTATAAAGTCATATAAGTAACAAAATTTTCATATAAGTATTAAGTTTATAAAGTCATAGAAGTCAAAAAGTCATACAGGTTAATAATTTTCATATAAGTATAAACAATAATTTTCATATAAGTATTAAGTGTAAAAGTCATACAGGTAAATAATTTTCATATAAGTATTAAGTGTAAAAGTCATACAGGTAAATAATTTTCATATAAGTATTAAGTGTAAAAGTAATACAGGTGAATAATATTCATATAAGTATTAAGTTTATAAATCATATAAGTAACAAAATTTTCATATAAGTATTAAGTGTAAAATTCATATAAGTCAAAAAGTCATATAAGTAATAAATTTTCATATAAGAGTTAAGTTCGTAAAGTCATATAAGTAAATAATTTTCATATGAGTATTAACTGTAAAAGTAATAGAGGTAATAAATTTTCATTAAATGTAAAAGTCATACAGGTAAATAATATTCATATAAATATTAAATTTATAATATCATATAAGTCGAAAATTCATACAAATAATAAATTTTCATATAAGTATTAAGTTTAAAAGTCATAGTGTAAATAATTTTC
>NW_026442111.1:17500-20000 GCF_026898425.1 Galleria mellonella
ATATTATAATATATATACCAAAACTTTGTTCTCTTCAATATTTATTATTTGAAGGCAAAGTATAAGTGTTGTGATTCTTATTAAACTATTATAATATACAAATAAAAAAGCATATATATATATATAGTAACACAAAACGATATAGTATATTATAATAAATGTTTAAGAGAATTATAAGTGTTGTGATATTCCATTATAATATACAAATAAATCATATATATATAGTCATACAAAACTAAGTATTTTTACGCAAAATACAAAATATGGTGTAAATGTTGCAAATCTCATTTGACAAATATTATAATATACCAAAAGTAATATAGAAATACAAATAAAAGAATATAGTTTAAAAAGTTATACAGATAAATTATTTTCATATGAGTATTAACTTTATAAAGTCGTATAAGTCAAAAAGTACAAGTAATTAATTTTCATATAAGTATTAAGTAGAAAAGTCATATAAGTAATAAGTTTAAAAGTCATACAGGTAAATAATTTTCATATAAGTATTAAGTTTAAAAGTCATACATTTTTATTTAATTATTATGTATATTATTTCTTAAAAGTAAATAATTTTCATATAAGTATTAAGTTTATAAAGTCATGTAAGTCAAAATATCATACAAGTAATAAATTTTCATATAAGTATTAAGTATAAAAGTCATATATAAAGTAATTAAGTAATAAAAATTTTATATAAGTCATATAAGTATTAAGTAAGTAATAAATTTTCATATAAGTATTAAGTATAAAAGTCATATAAGTATTAAGTTTATAAAAGTCATATAAGTAATTAATTTCATCATATAAGTATTAAAGTAATAAAAGTCATATAATATAAGTCATATAAGTATAAAATTTTCATATAGTATTAAGTTTATAAAGTCATATAAGTAATAAATTTTCATATAAGTATTAAGTTTATATAAGTATTAAGTTTATAAAGTCATATAAGTAATAAATTTTCATATAAGTATTAAGTTTATAAAGTATAAGTAAAAAGTCATATAAGTATAAAGTCATATAATAATTAAGTTTATAAAGTCATGTAAGTAATAAATTTTCATATAAGTATTAATATAAATAAAATTTTCATATAAGTATTATAAAAGTCAGTAATAAATTTTCATATAAGTATTAAGTTTATAAAGTCATATAAGTAATAAATTTTATATAAGTATTAAGTATAAAAGTCATATAAGTATTAAGTTTATAAAGTCATGTAAGTAATAAATTATAAAGTCATATAAGTATATAAGTATAAAAAGTCATATAAGTATTAAGTTTATAAAGTCATGTAAGTAATAAATTTTCATATAAGTAAGTTTATAAAGTCATATAAGTAATAAATTTTCATATATAAAAGTCATATAAGTATTAAAGTAAAAGTCATATAAGTATTAAGTATATATAAGTATAAATTTTCATATAAGTATAATTTTATATAAGTATTAAGTTTATAAAAAGTATAAAAATTTTCATATAAGTATTAAGTTTATAAAAGTCATTAAGTATAATATTAAGTTTCATATAAGTATTAAGTTTATATAAGTAAGTAATAAATTTTCATATAAGTATTAAGTATAAGTTTATAAAAAGTAATAAATTTTCATATAAGTATTAAGTTTATAAAGTCATATAAGTAATAAGTTTTTCATATAAGTATTAAGTAATAAAAGTCATATAAGTATTAAGTTTATAAAGTCATGTAAGTAAAATAAAAGTATAAGTATCATAAGTAAGTAAAAATTTTATATAAGTATTAAGTTTATAAAAGTCATATAAGTAATAAATTTTAATAAGTATTAAGTATATAAGTCATATAAGTAAGTTTTTAAAAGTCATATAAGTAATAAGTTTAAAAGTCATACAGGTAAATAATTTTCAAATAATCTTTAAGTTTATAAAGCCATATAAGTAAATTATTTTCATATAAGTAATAAATTTTCAAAAAAAAAACAGAGTGCAAAAATAATTTTGATAATAGTTATAAGCTTGCTTATAACCATAGAGAGCTCTGAAAATCATATAAATTTCCCATGGATATTTGAGTTTGTAAATTTTAAATGGGTAAAAGTAAATTTTCCATACGATTTCGGGTTGGTGAGGTCAACGTGGCAGAAAACATATATAACAAATCTGCACAAATTTGTTCAAATTGACATGACTGAAATAGTACTTATATGAAAATGATTAGTTGTATGACTTTATAAGTTAGTACTTATATGAAAATTTTTTATTGGTGAAAACTAGTTAATATATGTTATATCTCTATATATTTCCATATATTTTATTTAACTATGCTATTTTACTGATATGAACTTTTTCATTTAGTACTTGTATGGGAATTTTTATACTTGTATGACTTTATAAACTTAGTATTTATATGAAAATTTTTATACTTGTATGACTTTATAAATTAAGTATTTATATGAAAAAATTTTTTTTATAAGTATTTCAGTAAGTAATTTGCACACGTAAATTTGTGGATTCTTTTATT
>NW_026442111.1:30000-37500 GCF_026898425.1 Galleria mellonella
TATAAGTCATATAAGTTTATAAAAGTCATATAAGTATCATATAAGTATTAAGTTTATAAAGTCATATAAGTAAATAATTTTCATATGAGTATTAACTGTAAAAGTAATAGAGGTAATAAATTTTCATATAAGTATTAAGTGTAAAAGTCATACAGGTAAATAATTTTCATATAAATATTAAGTTCATAAAGTCAAATAAGTAAATAATTTTCATATAAGTATTAAGTAATAAGTCATATAAGTCATAATAATAATTTTCATATAAGTATTCATAAAAGTCATATAAGTAATAAATTTTCATATAAGTATTAAGTTTATAAAGTCATAAGTAAAATTTTCATATAATTTTTCATATAAGTATTAAGTGAAAAAGTCATATAGGTAAATAATTTTCATATAAGTATTAAGTTTATAAAGTCATATAAGTCAAAAAGTTATTTATTTTCATATAAATATTAAGTGTAAAAGTCATATAAGTAAATAAATTTTCATATAAGTTTATAAAGTCATATAAGTAAAAATTTTCATATAAGTATTAAGTTTATAAAGTCATATAAGTAAATAATTTTCATATAAGTATTAAGTTCATAAAGTCATATAAGTAAATAATTTTCATATAAGTATTAAGTTTAAAAGTCATACAGGTAAATAAATTTTCATATAAGTATTAAGTTTATATAAGTAATTAAGTTTAAAAGTCATATAAGTAATAAATTTTCATATAAGTATTAAGTTCATAAAGTCATTAAAGTAAATAATTTTCATATAAGTATTAAGTTTATAAAGTCATATAAGTAAATAATTTTCATATAAGTATTAAGTTTATAAAGTCATATAAGTAAATAATTTTCATATAAGTATTAAGTTTATAAAGTCATATAAAGTATTAAGTTTATAAAGTCATATAATTATTGTCATATTATTAAGTTTATAAAGTCATATAAGTCAAACGGCCATAGAAGTAATAAATTTTCATATAAGTATTAAGTTCATAAAGTCATCTAAGTATTAAATCTAAAAGTCAAAAATTCATACAAGTAATAAATTTTCATATAAATATTAAGTTTAAAAGTCATATAAGTAAATATTTTCATATAAGTCATAATAAATTTTCATATAAGTATTAAGTTTATAAAGTCATATAAGTAATAATTTTCATATAAGTATTAAAAGTATAAAGTCATATAAGTAATAAATTTTCATATAAGTATAAGTAAGTAAAAATTTTCATATAAGTATTAATATAAAGTCATATAAGTATTAAGTCATATAAGTAATAAGTCATATAAGTATTAAGTTTATAAAGTCATATAAGTAATAAATTTTCATATAAGTATTAAGTTTATAAAGTCATATAAATTTTCATATAAGTATTAAGTTTATAAAAGTCATATAAGTAAAAATTTTCATATCATATAAGTAATTAAGTTCATAAAAGTATAAGTAAAATTTTCATATAAGTCATTAAGTAATAAATTTTCATATAAGTATAATTTTTATAAAGTCATATAAGTAAAAATTTTCATATAAGTATTAAGTAATAAAGTCATATAAGTAATAAATTTTCATATAATATAAGTAAGTAAAAATTTTCATATAATATAAGTTTATAAGTTTATAAAGTCATATAAGTAAATAATTTTCATATAAGTATTAAGTTTAAAAGTCATACAAGTAAATAATTTTCATATAAGTATTAAGTTTAAAAGTGTAAAAGTCATACAAGTAATAAATTTTCATATAAGCATTAAGTTTATTAATTCATATAAGTAAATAATTTTCATATAAGTATTAAGTGTAAGAGTCATACAGGTAAATAATATTCATATAAGTATTAAGTTTATAATATCATATAAGTCAAAAATTCATACAAGTAATAAATTTTCATATAAGTATTAAGTTTATAAAGTCATATAAGTATTAAATTTTCATATAAGTATTAAATATAAAGTCATACAAGTAATAAATTTCAAAAAAAAAACAGAGTGCAAAAATACTTTTGATATTATAAGTTTGCTTATAACCATAGAGAGCTCTGAAAATCATATAAATTACCCATGGATATTTGAATTTGTAAATTTTAAATGGGTAAAAGTAAATTTTCCATACGATTTCGGGTTGGTGAGGTCAACGTGGCAGAAAACATTTATAACAAATCTGCACAAATTTGTTCAAATTGACATGACTGAAATAGTACTTATATGAAAATTATTAGTTGTGTGACTTTATAAGTTAGTATTTATATGAAAATTTTTTATTGGTGAAAACTAGTTAATATATGTTATATCTCTATATTTTCCATATATTATTATTTTGTACTTACTAATTTTTTACTGGTATGAAATTTTTCATTTAGTACTTATATGAGAATTTTTATACTTGTATGACTTTATGAACTTAGTATTTATATGAAAATTTTTATACTTGTATGACTTTATAAATTAGGTATTTATATGAAAAAAAAAATTTTTTTTATAAGTATTTTTCAGTAAATAATTTGTAAACGTAAATTTGTGTGTTTTTTTATTCCTGGTACCCTGCTACAGTTGGTTTAAATAGACAAATTTTGTTATATTAATACAATATGACGAAATTTAAAATTCTATACTTAACAAGTAGCATATGAAAGAATATTTTAACTTTCTTTAAACTATTCTTATTACACATAAAATATATGTGCTAATGGAATTGTATTAAATTAAGTGAAATATTTATATTATTACGCTCAAAAAAATACTTTCATATCATATATTTATTATTTAAAAATAAATATAATTGAATTGAAATTTTTAATTTCAAATCAAAGAAAAAATGTATATATTCTTAAAAAAAGATATATACACATTATGCATTGAAATAAAGTAAAATGTATAAAAAATGATATTATTTGAAAGTTTAGCTAATATAAGAAGAAATATCGTTCTTACATACTTAAATAATATTATGTATAGAGAACGAAAATTCTTTTCACGATACATAAGCAAAAAAACATAAAAAGCAAACCATATTTGCAACACAACACAACACGCATAACAAACCAAACGGTCAGTGCCAATTAATTGGACTGAAAGAGAGAATATAAAAAAATATATATTTTTTATAATATATATAATAAATATATATAAAGAGAAATAAGCAAATAATTGAAATGAAATGATTCAAAATGAATATTATGTATAAAAGAATCAGAATATATAAAGCAATCAATAAAATAAAGCTTATATAAAAAAGCGAACAAATATATAAAGCATTTAATTAAAAAAGTAAAAATGTGTTGTCTGTGTTGTATAATAAAAAAGGGATGTCTTTTTATATTTTGTGTTGTATTGTGTAATTTTCAAATAAGAAAATATCATTTAAAATTTTATATAATATAAAAAAAATATTATATAAAAAATAATAAAATAATATTATTCTGGTTGATCCTGCCAGTAGTCATATGCTTGTCTCAAAGACTAAGCCATGCATGTCTAAGTACAAACTCTTGCACAGTGAAACCGCGAATGGCTCATTAAATCAGTTATGGTTCATTAGATGGTACAATCCTACTTGGATAACTGTGGTAATTCTAGAGCTAATACATGCAAAATAAACACGGACCTTTTGGAACGTGTGCTTTTATTAGGCTAAAACCAAGCGATCGTAAGATCGTTATATTGGTTGAACTCTAGATAACTTGCAGATCGTATGGTCTCGTACCGACGACAGATCTTTCAAATGTCTGCCCTATCAACTTTCGATGGTACTTTCTGTGCCTACCATGGTGACCACGGGTAACGGGGAATCAGGGTTCGATTCCGGAGAGGGAGCCTGAGAAACGGCTACCACATCCAAGGAAGGCAGCAGGCGCGCAAATTACCCACTCCCAGTTCGGGGAGGTAGTGACGAAAAATAACAATACAGGACTCATATCCGAGGCCCTGTAATTGGAATGAGTACACTTTAAATCCTTTAACAAGGACCTATTGGAGGGCAAGTCTGGTGCCAGCAGCCGCGGTAACTCCAGCTCCAATAGCGTATATTAAAGTTGTTGCGGTTAAAACGTTCGTAGTTGAATTTGTGCTTCATACGGGTAGTACAACTATAATTGTGGTATGTACATTACCTTATGTATGTAAGCGTATTACCGGTGGAGTTCTTATATATAATTAATACAATGTATTTTTTATATATTCCTCCTATTTAAACCTGCTTCAGTGCTCTTCATCGAGTGTTGTTGTGGGCCGGTACAATTACTTTGAACAAATTAGAGTGCTTAAAGCAGGCTCCAAATGCCTGAATATTTTGTGCATGGAATAATGAAATAAGACCTCTGTTCTACTTTCATTGGTTTTTAGATCAAGAGGTAATGATTAATAGAAGCAGTTTGGGGGCATTAGTATTACGACGCCAGAGGTGAAATTCTTGGACCGCCGCAAGACGAACAACAGCGAAGGCATTTGCCAAGAATGTTTTCCTTGATCAAGAACGAAAGTTAGAGGTTCGAAGGCGATCAGATACCGCCCTAGTTCTAACCATAAACGATGCCAACCAGCAATTGGGTGTAGCTACTACTATGGCTCTCTCAGTCGCTTCCGGGAAACCAAAGTCTTTGGGTTCCGGGGGAAGTATGGTTGCAAAGCTGAAACTTAAAGGAATTGACGGAAGGGCACCACCAGGAGTGGAGCCTGCGGCTTAATTTGACTCAACACGGGAAACCTCACCAGGCCCGAACATAAGCGTGTAAGACAGATTGAGAGCTCTTTCTTGATTCTATGGGTGGTGGTGCATGGCCGTTCTTAGTTGGTGGAGCGATTTGTCTGGTTAATTCCGATAACGAACGAGACTCAAATATATTAAATAGATGCTTTCAGGATTATGGTGTTGAAGCTTATATAGCCTTCATTCATGCGTTCATCTTGAATGGACAAGTGTTTGAATGTGTTTATATAAGTGGAGTCGTACCTGTTGGTTTGTCCCATTATAAGGACACTAGCTTCTTAAATGGACAAATTGCGTCTAGCAGTAACGAGATTGAGCAATAACAGGTCTGTGATGCCCTTAGATGTTCGGGGCCGCACGCGCGCTACACTGAAAGTATCAACGTGTATTTCCTAGACCGAGAGGTCCGGGTAAACCGCTGAACCACTTTCATGCTTGGGATTGTGAACTGAAACTGTTCACATGAACTTGGAATTCCCAGTAAGTGTGAGTCATTAACTCGCATTGATTACGTCCCTGCCCTTTGTACACACCGCCCGTCGCTACTACCGATTGAATTATTTAGTGAGGTCTCCGGACGTGATCACTGTGACGCCTTGTGTTTCACGGTTGTTTCGCGAAAGATGTTCGAACTTGATCCTTTAGAGGAAGTAAAAGTCGTAACAAGGTTTCCGTAGGTGAACCTGCGGAAGGATCATAAACGTGTTCCTATCCGAAAAAAAAATATATATATGAAAAAAAAAACAAACAAACAAACAAAAAAAAACAAAAAAAAAAAAAAGAATAAAAAAGAAAAAAAAATTTTTTTTTTTCTTTTTGTTCTTTTCATTCGATATGTTTTGAGTTATTGATAATTGTTATATAAATCCATGGGTATATCAATAATTCGTATAAAAAACATATTTGAGTGTTTTTCTTTTTTTTCTTTTTTTTTTTTTACTCCTTGTAATGCATTATGAACAGTATATTATATATATATATATATTGTGAATTTCGCATACATTGTATTTGAACGCTAAAAAACCTTTAAACATATATAGCTGTACTTATTATTTATAGAAAATTTATAAGAAGTTAAATGATCTTTTTATAGAAAATATATAAATGATAAGTTAATTTGTTCACATTAACGTGTAATTATTTTTTATGCTATTTTCTATTTGTGATTAAGTATATGTTATATACATATAAGAAGTATATGTTATATAAATATATTTTGGTTTATTTTCATTCCAAGAACTACTGGGTATGCACAAAAAAAGATAATAGCTAAAAATGGTATTACTGTTTTTGTTGACCTAAGACATGCGCAGCTTGCAAATGTTTGGGTTTAAAATTACAATTTATTGAAAGATGTGTTGAAATTTTATTTTAAAAATTTGTTATAAATATTATTATTATGCTTTCAATAAATTAAAAACTCTTGACTTTGAATCAAAAAATACAAAAAAAAAATTTTACTCTAAGCGGTGGATCACTCGGCTCATGGGTCGATGAAGAACGCAGCAAACTGTGCGTCATCGTGTGAACTGCAGGACACATGAACATCGACATTTTGAACGCATATTGCAGTCCATGCTGTTATGTACTTTAATTAATTTTAAAGTGCTGCTTGGACTACATATGGTTGAGGGTTGTAAGACTATGCTAAATTAGTTGCTTATTCTTTTAGTTAATTAAAAGAATTTAAGCATATGGTATATTATTGGATTGTATTTTTCAATCCATAATATTAAAAGCATAAAAAGAAATATATACAATATATTTTTGAATACCTCATATTTGAACGAAATTTTATAATAAATGAGAATCTTAGTATTCCCAAAATAAAAAAAAAAATTTCAATATTATTTAAAATATATTTAAATAAAATACATTAAGAGGAGGAAAGTCTAGCATAAAAATTTTATTTGTTGTCTAGACCTAATGTCCCTAATGTATTTATTTATAAAAAAATGGAAGTGGGTGAAAATATATATTTTTTAATAATATGAAATTAAATATATAAATAATTTGAATTGGGATGAAAAGATTTTATATTTATTATTAGAAATTTATAAAATGGTATCGAGATATAAAATATGTTTCTTTAAAATAGCGAAAAAAAAAAAAGAATTTTATAAAAATAAATTTTTTTATACAACCTCAACTCATATGGGACTACCCCCTGAATTTAAGCATATTAATGAGGGGAGGAAAAGAAACTAACAAGGATTTTCTTAGTAGCGGCGAGCGAAAAGAAAATAGTTCAGCACTAAGTCACTTTGTCTATATGGCAAATGTGAGATGCAGTGTATGGAATATCTTAATATCTAGTATGAGAAATTAACGATTTAAGTCCTTCTTAAATGAGGCCATTTACCCATAGAGGGTGCCAGGCCCGTATAACGTTAATGATTACTAGAAAGATATTTCCAAAGAGTCGTGTTGCTTGATAGTGCAGCACAAAGTGGGTGGTAAACTCCTTCTAAAACTAAATATTGCCATGAGACCGATAGCGAACAAGTACCGTGAGGGAAAGATGAAAAGCACTTTGGAAAGAGAGTTAAATAGTACGTGAAACTGCTTAGAGGTTAAGCCCGATGAACCTGAATATCCATTATGAAAAATTCATCATTATAACTGTGGTATTTAATTTTAAATATTATAGTAATAGTGTGCATTTTTTTCATATAAGGACATTGTAATCTATTAACATAATAAAGTATTTATCAAAAGATCATTGGTTTTAAGTTTATTCAAATTAATTTGCTTTTAGCTTATTAACATAGAATAAATACTGATGATTTGATAAAGTGT